>NW_022884530.1:0-14982 GCF_011952205.1 Bombus bifarius
CAATACCAGAATATTCAAAGTAGCTTTTTTATATAGTAAATAGTAATTTTTATTAAATTCACTATAAGAGTTAGCGTTGCGATAATGTTCCATCGCGAGTTCTGCTAATTTTTCCTGTTAGCGTTGCGATAATGAATGATCGCGTTTTGTTGAGTAGAGTTGCGTTCATAAACTGCCCAAACCCTCCGACTGCAATTGTCGGACACTGTTCCTGGATCACACGTACAGCTGCAAGAGCTGTACAAGTGTGATCGTTCATTAGCAACCTCTTAAATGGTTGCACTTCTATCTCTCGCTATTAGTGTTGCGTATTGCTTAAATACGAGTGCGTAGATTTATACTTATTAGAGTTGCGTATCAAATATCGGGAATTTTCAGACTTTTCTTTTTTTTTTTTTAATGGTAGATTAGATATAACGAGGCACTCATCGCGTTTGATTTTGAGAATTTTCTGTTTCATAAATATTAGTAGTAAATTAGTGTTGCGAAATAAGAATATTCAGTTCCACTCTCGGCGTGTTGATCGGGTTTATAAAGAGTGGAAGACGATTGAATTTTAGTAGCTCTTCTGGCTACTGCTTTGTTTCCTTTTCAGCTCCCCTTATTACCACGTTTATTACTGAAAATACTGCTATAAGACATATTTCTTTGTCAGCGTTAACGGTACCATGACTGCTAAAATACAGAACTTTATTACAAATGTATAATATATATATATATACCCAATATATATAGATACCCAAATGATTTTTCTTCCATTGTCTGATTGTTCAGGCTTCTTCCCGTCCCCTATTTTAAAAAGAAACATATTGCGGTAACGTTGGAGTATATAACTTTTCGATATTTTCAAAAGTATAGTACAACGTGTCGTATGTCTCTTTTGCAAGACTCAAAATTGTATACGCAATGTCAATAGTTTCATTTCCATTCTTTCGTTCCAAGTTAGACAAATGTATCTTTGATACCGAATGTTGCCAGTACGGTTGCGAATTACTGTACAATGTCTGTACTGATCGATGTAATCGTCTTCGCAAATTAATCAGTTGATTAACTTTCGGAAAACCACAACATCGATAAGTACAAACATTGCACAATAATTCAATACCAAGCTAAGAACCACGCTAATACAGTCCAGTTTGGATTACGAAAAGCCACGAAGAGAATTTTGGATAATCTAAACTGGACTGCAACGTGGGACGCCGTTGGACGCCGTTGGACACCGTTGGACGCCGTGGGATACCGTCGGTAAAGTTTGGGTCTCCAAAAGCCTCCAACAGAATTTTGGATGATCTAGACTGGACTGCAACGTGGGACACCGTGGGATACCGTCGGTCCAGTATGGGTCTCCAAAAGCCTCCAACAGAATTTTGGATGATCTAGACTGGACTGCAACGTGGGACACCGTGGGATACCGTCGGTCCAGTTTGGGTCTCCAAAAGCCGCCAACAGAATTTTGGATGATCTAGACTGGACTGCAACGTGGGATACCGTGAGATACCGTCGGTCCAGTTTGGGTCTCCAAAAGCCTCCAACAGAATTTTGGATGATCTAGACTGGACTGCAACGTGGGACACCGTGGGATACCGTCGGTCCAGTTTGGGTCTCCAAAAGCCTCGAACAGAATTTTGGATGATCTAGACTGGACTGCAACGTGGGACACCGTGGGATACCGTCGGTCCAGTTTGGGTCTCCAAAAGCCTCCAACAGAATTTTGGATGATCTACACTGGACTGCAACGTGGGACATCGTCGGTCCAGTGTGTGTCACCAAATGCCGCGAAAAGAATTTTGGATGATCTACACTGGACTGCAACGTGGGACATCGTCGCTCCAGTGTGGGTCACCAAATGCCGCGAAAAGAATTTTGGATGATCTACACTGGACTGCAACGTGGGACACCGTGGGATACCGTCGGTCCAGTTTGGGTCTCCAAAAGCCTGCAACAGAATTTTGGATGATCTAGACTGGACTGCATCGTGGGACATCGTTGGACACCGTGGGACGTTGTCGGTCCAGTGTGGGTCACCAAATGCCGCGAAAAGAATTTTGGATGATCTACACTGGACTGCAACGTGGGACATCGTCGGTCCAGTGTGGGTCACCAAATGCCGCGAAAAGAATTTTGGATGATCTAGACTGGACTGCAACGTGGGACATCGTCGGTCCAGTGTGGGTCACCAAATGCCGCGAAAAGAATTTTGGATGATCTACACTGGACTGCAACGTGGGACATCGTCGGTCCAGTGTGGGTCACCAAATGCCGCCAAAAGAATTTTGGATGATCTATACTGGACTGCAACGTGGGACATCGTCGGTCCAGTGTGGTTCACCAAATGCCGCGAAAAGAATTTTGGATGATCTAGACTGGACTGCACCGTGGGACTCCGTTGGATACCGTCGGTCCAGTTTGGGTCTCCAAAAGCCACCAACAGAATTTTGGATGATCTAGACTGGACTGCAACGTGGGACGCCGTTGGACACCGTGGGACGCCGTTGGACAACGTTGGACAACGTTGGACACCGTTGGACATCGTTGGACAGCGTTGGACACCGTTGGACGTCGTTGGACATCGTTGGACATCGTTGGACAACGTTGGACAACGTTGGACACCGTTGGACAACGTTGGACAACGTTGGACAGCGTTGGACACCGTTGGACGCCGTTGGACATCGTGGGACGCCGTGGGACATCGTAGGACACCGTGGGACGTCGTGGGACACCGTGGGACATCGTGGGACACCGTGGGACATCGTGGGACATCGTGGGACACCGTGGGATGCGTACGTTTTAGTCTTAATTAATCGTAAGGTAGATACCTATGTCAAGTGCATTGTGAACTCATTCTGTACAACGACATTTATCCACCTTAGAACGAAAAAAAGAAAAATCTCGTCTCCCTTCACTCGCTTACCACACAGTACTTATTGTACTCGCGATTTATTGGTTCGCGATCACTCAGTTCTTTCAAACCGTAGCGTGACGTACTCGCTCGCGCGTATTCCGCGTACGTGCGGGTCAACGTGCACTGGACAACTCTTTGGATTCGTAAGTCGCCCCAAGGACACCTCTGTCCTGGTGACTGCTCGACGACTGCTCGACGTTCGCATCGTATCGCGGGAGTTGTCGTCGCGCCGGTGATGCTGGCGAATCTGTTGGGGATTCAGTCGTGGATCTGCAGTCCTGTCCGATTGGTACTTTGGTACTCGGTCAGGGACCTGCAATTTCACGTCCTCCGTAATTCTGTTCGGGCCCGCGGGAGTGGACCCCACTGTTCAGTTGAGGTCAATGCCTTCGTAATCCTGTTCAGCGGTCCCTCCCCGTGAGTGGACCCCACTGTTCAGTTGAGGCCTCTTGCCTTCGTAATCCTGTTCAGCGCTCCATCCCCGGGTTCCACATGTTCAGTTGGAGTGTGTTAGGTTGCTGGCCTATGTGCTGGATCCACGGCTGAATTACCCGTGGATCACTAGCATCATCGGTCGGCGCCATCGACCGCGACTCGTGTAAGTTTCGAACGGCGAAACAGGAATCGAGTTACGGTCAATTCTTGGGCTTTCCGCTGAACCTCGGGGTTATCTCGTGTACGGGGGTACGTCGCGTAGGTTTGTTAGTTCTTTCGAGAGATCGCGATCTCGTTCGTTTCGGGCGCGCCGCGATTTTTTCCCTTATCATCTGATTCATCGGGCATTTTCTTGTTTTCCCATTTTTAAGGGATACTTATTGAGATCACGTTAGAGTTTATAACTTTTCAGTATCTTCAATATCTTACAGTGTCGCAAAAATAGAACGATAACTAGTTTAGTACAGCGACTCGTATGTCCATTCTGCGAGACACGAAATGGTATATACAGTGTCAGTAGCTACATTTTCTTCCTTTCATTCCAAGTTAGATAAATGTGTGTTTGATACCGAATGATGCCAGTAGGGATGCGAATTATTGTACGATATTTGTACTGATCGATGTAATCGTTGTGTGGGAGATGGATGTTGCGTTACGTAGGCTTTGTTCTACGTTTGTAAAGATTCATGTAAGCGCTGCGTTGGAGATATGTGTTTCGCAGTTAGGCTACGAAACAACTATCTCTTTACGCAGGCCCATGATCAAGTAGAGTCAGAACTCGACATTCTGGCCAATAGGTTGAATGTCGAGACCGATGCATAATGTTGAATAACTCATGGGCGGGTCTCGTGCGTAGTCACCTCCTCGTGGTGAGACCTGGTAATTGGTATCCTTTTCCAAAAATTAATCAGTTGATTAATCTTTGGAAAACGATACCAAGCCAAGAACTACGCAACAGTCCAGTTTGGATCACCAAAAGCTTCTAAGAGAATTCTGTTCAAACTATGTGATAGTCGAAAACTAGTATTAAAGAAGTGTGAATTTAGTCTTAGTTTGCAGGAACTATTAAAATGATAAAAATGGATATCGTATTAAATCGTTGAAGTTGCCAATTTACGATAAAATTAAGAAATTGTTCAATTTGATTTTGTCATAATGGAAAAACCGTCGTTTGCTATGTCAAAAGATCGTTACCGTTTGATTAACATCTCGTCACCTTGTCAAGGTATATAAGGAACACGGAAGTCGCGCGCGAGCTCTTTTGTGCCCGAAATTCCGGAGGGTGAACATCGAAGAAGAATTTAAATATAAGGTAAATAAAAAAAAATCAAATAACAACATTGCAACTAGCAATTTACAACGTCTAAACCATTAATTTACAACACTTAAGCTATAAATTTATAACATTTAAGCAATTAATTTATAACATTTAAGGAATTAATTTATAACGTCTAAACTATTAATTTATAACATTTAAGCTATTAATTTACAACATCTAAACCATTAATTTACAACATTTATCCTGTTATTTTATACAATTATGCCATTAATTTCTAACATTTAAACTATTAATTTCTAACATTTAAACTATTAATTTCTAACATGTAAGCCATTAATTTCTAACATTTAAACTATTAATTTATACCATTTAAGCCATTAATTTGTAACTTTTAAACTGTTATTTTATATATTAATTCATCCCATTAATTCAAAGTAATTATGCTCTTAATTTATAACAGTTGTACCGTTAATCGGATGTAACTCTACATTCATTGATTTCAATCAATACCATCAATTCGTAGTGAGTGAATTAATGATTTATTTTGTTTTATTTTATTAACGAAATCTATCAGGTCTTTGAAGTACTGTTTTATTACTATATAGCATTATTTTTTAATTTTAAATACAGTACTTAATTTCTCATTTCGCTATTTCGTATAAACCAGTGGTAACACACAGTGTAATTTTAAGATGTAATTTTCTATGTCTGCTCAAAACCAAGGAAACAACACCATATCCATGGAATCAAGGAAGCAAGTGCAATTTAACCGACGGCAACCACATCTTGTCTGTAGCTGCACATGAGTCAGAGGACATTTCAAATCAGAGTCAGAACTCGACATTCTTGCCAATAGGTTGAATATCGAGAACGATGCATAATGTTAAATAACTCATGGGCGGGTCTCGTGCGTAGTCACCTCCTCGTGGTGAGACCTGGTAATTGGCATCCTTTTCCAAAAATTAATCAGTTGATTAATCTTTGGAAAACGATACCAAGCCAAGAACTACGCAACAGTCCAGTTTGGATCACCAAAAGCCTCTAAGAGAATTTTGGATGATCTAGACTGGACTGCACCGTGGGACATCGTTGGACACCGTGGGACGACGTTGGTCCAGTATGGATCACCAAAAGCCTCTAAGAGAATTTTGGATGATCTATACTGGACTGCAACGTGGGACATCGTCGGTCCAGTGTGGGTCACCAAATGCCGCGAAAAGAATTTTGGATGACCTACACTGGACTGCAACGTAGGACGCCGTGGGACAACGTTGGACACCGCGGGACACCGTTGGACATCGTTGGACACCGTTGGACACCGTTGGACACCGTTGGACACCGTTGGACACCGTTGGACACCGTTGGACACCGTTGGACACCGTTGGACACCGTTGGACACCGTTGGACACCGTTGGACACCGTTGGACACCGTGGGGCACCGTTGGACACCGTTGGACACCGTTGGACACCGTTGGACACCGTTGGACACCGTTGGACACCGTGGGACACCGTTGGACACCGTGGGACACCGTTGGACACCGTGGGACACCGTGGGACACCGTTGGACACCGTTGGACACCGTGGGACACCGTGGGACACCGTGGGACACCGTGGGACACCGTGGGACACCGTGGGACACCGTGGGACACCGTGGGACACCGTGGGACACCGTGGGACACCGTGGGACACCGTGGGACACCGTGGGACACCGTGGGATATGTCTTGGCTATGTCGAATCCATTCTGAGCTCATTCTGTACAATGATACTTATCTGACTTGGAACGAGATATAAAAATCTATTCTTTTTTTCCACTGAGTCTTGCGGTTATTTTGTGCACAGTAGTGCGTCGCGTGAGTCCATTGATTCTTCTGAAAGATCCCGATGTATGAAATGATTCCCTTATTTCAAACCAATTTTTAACGAATTATCTTATTGTTTCTAATTGAGTTATAACGTCATAAACTTGCAAATTAGTAACAGGTAGATTCAAATACCTCGAAACAAGGTTTCGCGCGCGTTTGCACAGTATTCTTTAAATATATTTAGTGGCGAACTTTTGAATTCTTGCAAATATTTTCCATTATTTAAAACACGCGACTGTAGTGTATTATTGGAATGTATATTTTGTATTCTAATAACGAAAATTCAAAGTATATATTCTAATTGCGAACAATATAATTCTTGCAAACGATTGCATTGCATTTACGTTATTCATGAGCATTTGTTTGCTATCGAAAAATATCTCACAATTTTCAACTAAATAATATTTTTCAAACTTGTTCCAATTTCTTAATAATAATTTTTAAGCGTAAAAAAATAGCAGTATTTTCTAAATAAACGTTCGATAGGAAAAAGAAGAAAATTGTCGAAACGAGGTTTCGCTTCTTCCTCGCCCCCCCCCCACCCGCCCTTAAACAACCACCATTTCCACCACTGGACTTTACACGGTTCCTGCCTGATGTTAGTCTCCCTGATGATATTCGCTGGGATACCGCAGCATCCAGGGTAACGTCCTCTGTTTCTCCGCATCGAACGGTGAGTCGCATGCATTTTTGTTCCTCCGGTCACTCAATCATGTCGTAGGATGAAAGGTCCGAATCGGCACGGGTGACCGGTTGTATTACGTAGAATTTTGTTGCGAGCATAGTGACCGCGGGTATTTTTATACCCGTGAGTAGTAACATTCTTTTTTGAAATTTATTAGTTTAGGATAGGTCTTCTTGCACAGCGCGAGTATAATAATTAGTTTAAATACATACACTTGAGAATATATTCGTGTTATTTATAAATATGCATGTTAACATTCCTTAGAAATATTTGCAAATGGCAAATATGTACACGAATATACCTGTTTAACATAAACATACTTGATTTTAAGCAATGAATTAATCGTGACAATATCAAGTCACGTTCGTTTATTTCATTTCGGTTAGAATTTAAAATATGAGTCAAAATTCATTTTTTCCCGTACAAGAATGTGTGAAATTTTACGTGCAAGAAGACACTTCGTGACAGGCAGATTTTTGAATCAAAGCAATAATTTTAAACACTGCTTCTGCACTTTCGAGTATGTGCTTTGATAAAGAGATCGCCTGAGAATATTTCTTTCTTAGTAATATATTTAGAGTCAATTATTCCATTTGATCGAGTCTCAGTCTTTTTCAATTAACGCTACCTTTTTTGCAATATTAAAGTTTTGTTCCGATTTATTAAATTAATAAAGTAGAGTTACTTAGTTACTATTAAATTAATAAAGTAGATTTAATCAGATACGAAGTAGTAAAATATAAAATCAAAGAACGTTAGTCCGTTAAATAAAAATTACACGAACTAATCATTTCTTTTAGATCAGGATTTTCAGGTTTAACCCTTTCCGTGCCCATTGTCAGGATCTCATTCACGTGCCCAGGTGCTACTTGAATGGGAGAAAGACACTGGGCACGATGATCTAGAATTAAGTAATGTAATAATTTGTCAGCGACTGACGATGCGTTAGTGTACCGTGCACGACGTATTTTCCACGTTATGTGTGTGTGTTGTTAGGCCGTGGAACTGCGTCGCTTTTTTTCATTCGTTAAAACATCAAATATTAAAAATGTCGAAACATATATCGATTCAATTTACGTCTCGATACAATCACAATTTGTGATAATATCGCCCACGCGATTAAGTGTAACCACGCTTTAAATATTGACGTAAATTACAATTATAATTCCAAGTTTACTTACATTTATTTTAACGATATCATTTTCTCAGACGTGTTTTATCACGTTTTACGCAATGGTCACTAGCCTTCGTCAGTCGATTTCAGGAAAACGGTACGTACCTTAGAGTGTGCATGGTGTGTGTTAAGCTCGGGTGTCGGAGGCGTCCCGGGACGTCCTCTCTAGTGTAGGACCTTTGCGCCCGAGCGTTTGTGTGAGAACCGTGGAGCGAGTGTGTTGGTGTGTCTGTTTTGCCATTTTTAAATATAGCGCTAGGTAGGATAGGTAGTATACTTTCTGGTATGTCTGTTAATTATAAGTAGGTAGGGCCGGGCAGGTTGGCACAGTCTCTGGTCGGGTAGGCGCGTTTTCGTGTGACCAACCTGTTTCTGGAAATCTAATTTGAAAAATCGACGGTGAAACTGGCACGAGTAGAGCATGCACTCGTCTCTGGTTTTGCCTTTCGATTTTTCGAATTTCGCGGTCGCGGTCGCGAATGGGTCGAAACGAACGTTTATTGCTCGAGCACGCACATGCGAGTGAGCAACGATTACTACTGTGATCGTTGGTCAGTCCATGTGCACTCCAATCAGCTTCCGCGATTTATATTTTTATTTTACCTTGGTAAGTTTTTTTTTTGTTTGCGATTTAGAAGTCTCGAGCTTAGATTTAAGTTTCAGCGGGCATTGCGCCCGAAGAAAGAAGAGGCTATAAGCCGAAGAGGCCCGGCAAACTGCCACTCAAGAGGGCAACTACTAATGGCTGCCCATCCTCTGGGTCATCCAGAGCATGGGAAGTCATTATTGTTACTACTTTGTCACTATGCTCGATTTTAGTATTTGTAGTAGTAGTAGTAGTAGTAGTAGTTGCTTTTTTGGCCGATGTATATATCGGTCCATCGTCCCATTGGGCAAATCGCGATTTTTCTTATTAGTGTTGCGACAAATTAATTACGGGTTGTATTAGAGTTGCGAAATAACATCGCGGTTTTTCATTAATGTGGCGAGAAAATGATTACGGTTTGAATTAGAGTTGCGATAAAATGATAATCGCGTTTGCTTTAGAGTTGCGAATTACGATATCGCGATTGTCTTTTGCAATTTTTAGAATTTTTCCTGTTTTCTATTGTTTAAAATTAGATTATAAAAGTGTTAGTTTTCAATTAATTTTATAATATTGCAAGTAGCAATACCAGAATATTTAAAGTAGCTTTTTTATATAGTAAATAGTAATTTTTATTAAATTCACTATAAGAGTTAGCGTTGCGATATTGTTCCATCGCGAGTTCTATTAATTTTTCCCTTTAGCGTTGCGATAATGAATGATCGCGTTTTGTTCACTAGAGTTGCGTTTACAAAATGCCCAAACCCTCCGACTTCATTTGTCGGACACTGCTCCTGGATCACACGTACAGCTGCAAGAGCTGTGCAAGTGTGATCGTTCATCAGCAACCTCTTAAATGGTTGCACTTCTACCTCTCGCTATTAGTGTTGCGTATTGCTTAAATACGAGTGCGTAGATTTATACTTATTAGAGTTGCGTATCAAATATCGGGAATTTTCAGACTTTTCTTTTTTTTTTTTAATGGTAGATTAGATATAACGAAGCACTCATCGCGTTTGATTTTGAGAATTTTCTGTTTCATAAATATTAGTAGTAAATTAGTGTTGCGAAATAAGAATATTCAGTTCCACTCTCGGCGTGTTGATCGGGTTTATATAGAGTGGAAGACGATTGAATTTTAGTAGCTCTTCTGGCTACTGCTTTGTTTCCTTTTCAGCTCCCCTTATTACCACGTTTATTACTGAAAATACTGCTATAAGACATATTTCTTTGTCAGCGTTAACGGTACCATGACTGCTAAAATACAGAACTTTATTACAAATGTATAATATATATATATATACCCAATATATATAGATACCCAAATGATTTTTCTTCCATTGTCTGATTGTTCAGGCTTCTTCCCGTCCCCTATTTTAAAAAGAAACATATTGCGGTAACGTTGGAGTATATAACTTTTCGATATTTTCAAAAGTATAGTACAACGTGTCGTATGTCTCTTTTGCAAGACTCAAAATTGTATACGCAATGTCAATAGTTTCATTTCCATTCTTTCGTTCCAAGTTAGACAAATGTATCTTTGATACCGAATGTTGCCAGTACGGTTGCGAATTACTGTACAATGTCTGTACTGATCGATGTAATCGTCTTCGCAAATTAATCAGTTGATTAACTTTCGGAAAACCACAACATCGATAAGTACAAACATTGCACAATAATTCAATACCAAGCTAAGAACCACGCTAATACAGTCCAGTTTGGATTACGAAAAGCCACGAAGAGAATTTTGGATAATCTAAACTGGACTGCAACGTGGGACGCCGTTGGACGCCGTTGGACACCGTTGGACGCCGTGGGATACCGTCGGTAAAGTTTGGGTCTCCAAAAGCCTCCAACAGAATTTTGGATGATCTAGACTGGACTGCAACGTGGGACACCGTGGGATACCGTCGGTCCAGTATGGGTCTCCAAAAGCCTCCAACAGAATTTTGGATGATCTAGACTGGACTGCAACGTGGGACACCGTGGGATACCGTCGGTCCAGTTTGGGTCTCCAAAAGCCGCCAACAGAATTTTGGATGATCTAGACTGGACTGCAACGTGGGATACCGTGAGATACCGTCGGTCCAGTTTGGGTCTCCAAAAGCCTCCAACAGAATTTTGGATGATCTAGACTGGACTGCAACGTGGGACACCGTGGGATACCGTCGGTCCAGTTTGGGTCTCCAAAAGCCTCCAACAGAATTTTGGATGATCTAGACTGGACTGCAACGTGGGACACCGTGGGATACCGTCGGTCCAGTTTGGGTCTCCAAAAGCCTCCAACAGAATTTTGGATGATCTAGACTGGACTGCAACGTGGGACACCGTGGGATACCGTCGGTCCAGTTTGGGTCTCCAAAAGCCTCCAACAGAATTTTGGATGATCTAGACTGAACTGCAACGTGGGACACCGTGGGATACCGTCGGTCCAGTTTGGGTCTCCAAAAGCCTCCAACAGAATTTTGGATGATCTAGACTGGACTGCACCGTGGGACACCGTGGGATACCGTCGGTCCAGTTTGGGTCTCCAAAAGCCTCCAACAGAATTTTGGATGATCTAGACTGGACTGCACCGTGGGACACCGTGGGATACCGTCGGTCCAGTTTGGGTCTCCAAAAGCCTCCAACAGAATTTTGGATGATCTAGACTGGACTGCAACGTGGGACACCGTGGGATACCGTCGGTCCAGTTTGGGTCTCCAAAAGCCTCCAACAGAATTTTGGATGATCTAGACTGGACTGCACCGTGGGACACCGTGGGATACCGTCGGTCCAGTTTGGGTCTCCAAAAGCCTCCAACAGAATTTTGGATGATCTAGACTGGACTGCACCGTGGGACACCGTGGGATACCGTCGGTCCAGTTTGGGTCTCCAAAAACCTCCAACAGAATTTTGGATGTTCTAGACTGGACAGCAACGTGGGACATCGTTGGACAACGTTGGACAACGTTGGACACCGTTGGACATCGTTGGACATCGTTGGACAGCGTTGGACACCGTTGGACAACGTTGGACAACGTTGGACACCGTTGGACAACGTTGGACACCGTTGGACAACGTTGGACACCGTTGGACAGCGTTGGACACCGTTGGACACCGTTGGACACCGTTGGACACCGTTGGACATCGTGGGACGCCGTGGGACATCGTGGGACATCGTGGGACGCCGTGGGACATCGTGGGACACCGTGGGACGTCGTGGGACACCGTGGGACATCGTGGGACATCGTGGGACACCGTGGGATGCGTACGTTTTAGTCTTAATTAATCGTAAGGTAGATACCTATGTCAAGTGCATTGTGAACTCATTCTGTACAACGACATTTATCCACCTTAGAACGAAAAAAAGAAAAATCTCGTCTCCCTTCACTCGCTTACCACACAGTACTTATTGTACTCGCGATTTATTGGTTCGCGATCACTCAGTTCTTTCAAACCGTAGCGTGACGTACTCGCTCGCTCGTATTCCGCGTACGTGCGGGTCAACGTGCACTGGACAACTCTTTGGATTCGTAAGTCGCCCCAAGGACACCTCTGTCCTGGTGACTGCTCGACGACTGCTCGACGTTCGCATCGTATCGCGGGAGTTGTCGTCGCGCCGGTGATGCTAGCGAATCTGTTGGGGATTCAGTCGTGGATCTGCAGTCCTGTCCGATTGGTACTTTGGTACTCGGTCAGGGACCTGCAATTTCACGTCCTCCGTAATTCTGTTCGGGCCCGCGGGAGTGGACCCCACTGTTCAGTTGAGGTCAATGCCTTCGTAATCCTGTTCAGCGGTCCCTCCCCGTGAGTGGACCCCACTGTTCAGTTGAGGCCTCTTGCCTTCGTAATCCTGTTCAGCGCTCCATCCCCGGGTTCCACATGTTCAGTTGGAGTGTGTTAGGTTGCTGGCCTATGTGCTGGATCCACGGCTGAATTACCCGTGGATCACTAGCATCATCGGTCGGCGCCATCGACCGCGACTCGTGTAAGTTTCGAACGGCGAAACAGGAATCGAGTTACGGTCAATTCTTGGGCTTTCCGCTGAACCTCGGGGTTATCTCGTGTACGGGGGTACGTCGCGTAGGTTTGTTAGTTCTTTCGAGAGATCGCGATCTCGTTCGTTTCGGGCGCGCCGCGATTTTTTCCCTTATCATCTGATTCATCGGGCATTTTCTTGTTTTCCCATTTTTAAGGGATACTTATTGAGATCACGTTAGAGTTTATAACTTTTCAGTATCTTCAATATCTTACAGTGTCGCAAAAATAGAACGATAACTAGTTTAGTACAGCGACTCGTATGTCCCTTCTGCGAGACACGAAATGGTATATACAGTGTCAGTAGCTACATTTTCTTCCTTTCATTCCAAGTTAGATAAATGTGTGTTTGATACCGAATGATGCCAGTAGGGATGCGAATTATTGTACGATATTTGTACTGATCGATGTAATCGTTGTGTGGGAGATGGATGTTGCGTTACGTAGGCTTTCTTCTACGTTTGTAAAGATTCATGTAAGCGCTGCGTTGGAAATATGTGTTTCGTAGCTACGAAACAACTATCTCTTTACGCAGGCCCATGATGATGTAGAGTCAGAACTCGACATTCTTGCCAATAGGTTGAATGTCGAGACCGATGCATAATGTTGAATAACTCATGGGCGGGTCTCGTGCGTAGTCACCTCCTCGTGGTGAGACCTGGTAATTGGTATCCTTTTCCAAAAATTAATCAGTTGATTAATCTTTGGAAAACGATACCAAGCCAAGAATTACGCAACAGTCCAGTTTGGATCACCAAAAGCTTCTAAGAGAATTCTGTTCAAACTATGTGATAGTCGAAAACTAGTATTAAAGAAGTGTGAATTTAGTCTTAGTTTGCAGAAACTATTAAAATGATAAAAATGGATATCGTATTAAATCGTTGAAGTTGCCAATTTACGATAAAATTAAGAAATTGTTCAATTTGATTTTGTCATAATGGAAAAACCGTCGTTTGCTATGTCAAAAGATCGTTACCGTTTGATTAACATCTCGTCACCTTGTCAAGGTATATAAGGAACACGGAAGTCGCGCGCGAGCTCTTTTGTGCCCGAAATTCCGGAGGGTGAACATCGAAGAAGAATTTAAATATAAGGTAAATAAAAAAAAATCAAATAACAACATTGCAACTAGCAATTTACAACGTCTAAACCATTAATTTACAACACTTAAGCTATAAATTTATAACATTTAAGCAATTAATTTATAACATTTAAGGAATTAATTTATAACGTCTAAACTATTAATTTATAACATTTAAGCCATTAATTTCTAACATTTAAACTATTAATTTCTAACATTTGAGCCATTAATTTCTAACATTTAAACTATTAATTTATAACATTTAAGCCATTAATTTGTAACTTTTAAACTGTTATTTTATATATTAATTCATCCCATTAATTCAAAGTAATTATGCTCTTAATTTATAACAGTTGTACCGTTAATCGGATGTAACTCTACATTCATTGATTTAAATCAATACCATCAATTCGTAGTGAGTGAATTAATGATTTATTTTGTTTTATTTTGTTAACGAAATCTATCAGGTCTTTGAAGTACTGTTTTATTACTATATAGCATTATTTTTTAATTTTAAATACACTACTTAATTTCTCATTTCGCTATTTCGTATAAACCAGTGGTAACACAGAGTGTAATTTTAAGATGTAATTTTCTATGTCTGCTCAAAACCAAGGAAACAACACCATATCCATGGAATCAAGGAAGCAAGTGCAATTTAACCGAAGGCAACCACATCTTGTCTGTAGCTGCACATGAGTCAGAGGACATTTCAAATCAGAGTCAGAACTCGACATTCTTGCCAATAGGTTGAATATCGAGAACGATGCATAATGTTAAATAACTCATGGGCGGGTCTCGTGCGTAGTCACCTCCTCGTGGTGAGACCTGGTAATTGGCATCCTTTTCCAAAAATTAATCAGTTGATTAATCTTTGGAAAACGATACCAAGCTAAGAACTACGCAACAGTCCAGTTTGGGTCACCAAAAGCCTCTAAGAGAATTTTGGATGATCTA